>NC_067164.1:19085125-19117007 GCF_903995435.1 Acomys russatus | reverse complement strand
AAGAAGAAGAAGAAAAGAAGAAGAAGAGAGGAGGAGGAGGAGGAGGAGGAGGAGGAGGAGGAGGAGGAGGAGGAGGAGGAGGAGGAGAGTGACTGAGGACAACATACATGTGACATCAACTTCTTTCCTCTACACCCAATGACACACACATGCGCAATCATGAATGCCCACACAGTCACAATGACCTTAGAACTCTTTTCCTTTAACAGTTTTTCTAAGATTTAGATAAAGAGTGGTGTTGCAGTGTTTGACATGAATAATAAATAAACAAGGGGAAATAAGAATTATCGGACTACGTTAGTCTAATGAAGTCAAGTAGCATTAAACACTGACAGCAGCCAGATGTCCCAAAGGCTGAAACCATTGGTATGGAATTTGGCTAAACTACTGAATTCTAATAGTATAGAGGATTAATTTGATTTAGCTTTCTGTTTTATAGAAGTTATCACAAATATGTGATGCTCCCATTTAATTCAAAGTTTTACTGGAAATGTTAATGCTGGTAGTGTATATGCAAAATAACTTCATGATTTAGGTGACCATGTCTAGGAAACCAGACACACTCATTCTGTGGAAATTCTCTCTCTTTCTCTCTCTCTCTCTCTCTCTCTCTCTCTCTCTCTCTCCCTCCCTCCCTCCCTCCCTCCCTCCCTCCCTCCCTCCTTCCGTCTTTCTTTCTCTCTCTCTCTTCCCCCACTAGCACATGTACACTCATATACACATACAAACTGATACTGACTCACAAACATGTGTTTTTAATAAAGGAGCAAAGACAAAAACAAAAACAAGAAACAAGCTGGGCATGGCGGCACACACCTTTACTTCCAGCACTCGGGGAGGCAGAGGCTGGCGGATCTCTTTCAGTTTGAGGCCAGCCTGGTCTACAAAGTGAGTCTCGGACAGCCAGGTTATACAGAAACCCTGTCTCAAAAAACAAACTAAAACAACAACAATAAGAAACAATGCAGAGATCTAATTTTCTAATTAAACATAACTATACATTTCACTTCATAAATAAATCATAAACTCTGTGACCCTTCTAAGGTTCTTGTATTCTCCCCTGCATTCAGACACAATGGAGCTGAGTTTACACTCTCTGCCATTTTCTTCTGCTTTATTGAGCATCTACCGCATTCTTCCATAGCAGCAGACCTGAGGGATGTGAGGATGTAACAGCAAGCCAGCCACCCTGTCACCTACAGCTCAGCTGTCAGGCTCACCGCCAGTATGACAGTGTGTTGGTCATGTCATACAATGTACTGTCGGCTTCCCAGCCACTCTCTCACTAGGCAGTGAATGTGTCAAGCTGTTTCCAGTTCCAAGTGTCAGCAGGTTGACACTTAGGGAGTGCTTTCCTTAAGAAACAAGAAACCCAGAGGTGGTGGCTGCAGTGCTGTCTAGCGCCTGAGCAATGCCTATCGCTCTGTCATGCTCAGATGTCTCTTTACCAAACTGAGCTAAGACAGTCTCTGGAGCTTGGAGAACCATTTCCTCACAAGAGGAAGTCCAGTAGCGGGAAATGAGACATAGGGTCTCTTCGTTGCCCTCTCTATATCAGTTAAGGAAGCACGTTCCACCTTTTTCTTTATATCTTCTTGGCTACCTTAAGCTAGCTTACAGAGAGGTGGGGAAAGTGAGGGTCTGATACCATGGGCTTCTAATCTGAAACACTGAGAGTATTTACCCCAAAGGTAAATGAGCATTTTTGCACAAATGTATTAGTGAAACTCACAGGGAATAGAAAGTAAATGAACAAGTAAGCAAACAAATGAATGAACAGACTAGAAGGGAAAGTAAGATGGTGAGTTGAGGGTGACAGAACTCAAAGGCCACAATCAAATTAGGGTACCTCAGTCCTCAATGTGTTTGGGAGTTTGGGGATGTTTGTCTGTCATCTCTCTATCTCTATCTCTATCTCTATCTCTATCTCTATCTCTATATTTGTATCTATCTACCTACCTATCTACATATCTACCTATGTTTTCTGAGACAGGTTTTTCTGTGTAGTCCTGGCTGTCCTATCCTGTAGACCAGGCTGGCCTCGAATTCAGAGATCTGCCTGCCTCTGCCTCCTGAGTGCTGGGTTTAAAGGCAGGAGCCACTAAGCCTGGCTTCAGGGTAGTTTTAAAATGATAGAAGTGATGACAGGTGTGACAAGGACCTAAGGAAAATTTTCAGAGTGGCTGAAGGTCCGAGGCCTGCCAGCCAATATGGAGGAACCCCGACATTGACCACCAAGGTCTGCTTTACCCCAATCTTGAGGGCTTCTGGAACAACAGGCAGGCTCTTCTCAAAGGAGCGATCAAGAAACTAGTGTGTTCTGGTTCAAGCACAGGAAGGAAGTTTAGACAAGATCCACTCTGTTATGAAATATACAGATCACTTTATTTATAGAAAAGTAGGGAGCTGCCCCGGTAGCGGAAATGGTGACCAGAGAATACTTTTAGACAAAGCTGTGTCTTCAAGGATGGGGAGGCACACAGGCAGGAAGTAAACTGGTGTGAACAAATGGGCAAAAATCAGTTTCCTGCAAGGTTTCAACATTTCAATTGCAGATGTTGGCAAGAGGACAAGAATCCAAGAGAATGGGAAATCAAAGATAAAGAGGAAGATTATGCCTGAGTTAACCAGTTCCATGAGTTATGACTCTCTAGTGTCAAGCAGAGTAACTCCAACTAATTTTTTTCATAAAAGAGGGGGGATGTTAAAGCTGCTGGGCCTCAAAAAGTGACAAGAACTAGATCCTGGCAAACTTCCAGAACCTTCCCATCTGTTTCTATACATTCGGACCACTTTCCTCTGCTCTCCCAGGCTACTGACAGAACACAGCCACTCCACACCCAAATTTACATGTCATATTTCCTTCCATCCTTTAGTGTGCTGACAATTCTAAGTCCTCAGGGGATATCTGATTGGTCAGGTAGAATCTATTCTATCTCAGAAAATTCTAGAACTTTTTTGAAAAAGTTGTGGGAAACACAACTTTGTGATGTGAATACAGCTTTCAGGAGCTCACTGCTAAAGAGAATGCTCTAAGAGAAAGCCCTGCCATGTAGTATGATGGCATCCCACATATGTGGTCAGCACAGATATCTTCTGGGTAGCACCAACACAGCAGATGTTGGCATAGCACAGCTCTACCCATCCTGGGCAGCAGGGGTCTTGGGTGATTGCCAAGCTGGGCAACAGGATTTTAGTGTAGCCCTGTGTCATAGTGGGGTTCACATTTCCTCCCATCACATGGTTATCATGGAAGGTGATGAACATTGAAAGTCAAGTCCAGTGTCCAGGAGTTTCTCATGCATGCCACATAGAAGATGGTGTTTGGACAGAGGAAGGTGCACAGAAGGGAAGAACCATACTACCCTCAAGAGCAGAGACGGTGACAATTCCTCCACCACAGGATCCTCCACCACAGAGACAGGACTGTGTAGGTGTTACCACAGAGATCACAAAATCTACAAAATGCAAAAAAAAAAAAAAAAAAAAAAAAAATGCAGTTTGGGAAGTGACCAACAACAGAGTTCATAAATTTGAAATTATTTTTTAGTAAATATCATAACTCTCTTTTAACAATCTTTTTGGAACAGTAAACATTCTGGGCCCATCTGGTCCTCTAGATCTGGTAAGATTAGCATGAAACAGTAGACAGAAGCCTGGCTTCCAACTGGGTAACTGAGAGAACAAATTCCTTTTTTCCCCTTTCTTTTTATGTATTCTTCTCTCATACGATACATCCTGACCACAGTTTCCGCTCCAACCACTCCTCCCAGTCCTTCCTCTACCTCCCCTCTCCCACAGATCCACTCCCCCTCCATTTCACTTCAGGAAAAAAAAAAAAAGGCCTCCCAATGATGTCAACTGAACATGGCATACCAAAATGCAACAAGACTATGCACAAACCTTCAATATCAAGGCTGAACGAGGCAACTCAGTAGGAAGAAAAGGGTCCCAAGAGCAGGCAAAAGAGACAGAGGCACCCCTACTCCTCCTGTTAGAAATCCCACCAAAGCCCCAAGCTACATAACCATATCATAGATGCAGAGGACCCTGTGCAGACTCATGCAGGCTCCGTGGTTGCTGCTTCAGTCTCTGTGAGCCCCTACGAGCCCTGCTTAGTTGAGTCTGTGAGCCATGTTCTTGTGGTATCCTCGACCCTTCTGGCTTCTATAATCCTTCCTTCCCTTCTTCTGTGGGGTTCCCTGACCTCTGTCTAGTGTTTGATGGTGGGTGTCTGCATCTGCTCCCGTCAGCTGCTTGAGGAAGCCTCTCTGATGATGATCAGGCTAGCAGAATAGTATTAGGAATCACTTCAGTGACCTTTCTTTCTTTCTTTTTTTCTTTCTTTTTTCCAGTCATGTTTGGTTCTACCCTACATCTCTGGGCCATCCAACTTCTGGTTCTTGACCATCCAGGAAGTGTTGGGCACAGGTTCCTTATTATGACATGGCCCTCAAGTTAGACCGGTCATTGGTTGGCTACTTCCATAAGCTCTGCACCACCTTTGCCCCCAGTACATCTTATAAATAGGGCAGATTGTAGGTTGAAGGTTTTGAGGCTGGGTTGGTGTCCCAGTTTCACCACTGGAAGACTTGCTTGGTTATAAAAGATGACCAGTTCATGCTCCATAACCTCCATGACCAGAATTCCTTTTCTGTTTGTTTGGTTGGTTTTTTTTAAACAAATAATAAAACTAAATGTTGAAGAGATTGATATTTATTTTCAACAAGAATGAATAAGGCTGTGAAGATCAATTTCCGTGAAGATGAGTTTGCTTCATAGCAGATGGGAAGCAGGATTACTCAAAAACTGAAGGACAGATATTTCTACAATAGACCAAAGGGATGACTCTCATTTCTGCTGTTCAACCTGTTATAGGAAGTGACTGGTGTAGGGACAGTGGACAACGAAGTGGGAGCAAAGATTTCGGATACAGGGCTGGTCTGTTCAGGTCAGCCCAATATCAGTTGGGAAACTTCCTCTTGTCAGAGCATCTCTTACCTATTGATAGAAGAAATGGCCCTTCAGGTAAAGGTGCTTGCCACCAAGCGTGCCATCAGGCTGATCTTAGCTTCATCTCTGGAACCCACAAGGTGGAAGGAGAGAACTGACTCCTGAAAATTGTCCAACTCCAAAAAATAAACTCAATATATTTTTTATATTTTTGGTTATGAGCCTAGCCTTTAATAGCTGAGCCCCTCTCTCCAGCCCTCAATATATATATATATATATATATATATATATATATATAGATAGATAGATAGATATTAAAGATATATATATATATATATATTAAAGAACAGTCCTTAGTTATTGGACAGCCCCCTTTAAAACATTTTCGGAGGCAACAAAGCTAAGTAGAAACACTAGGAAACCCCTCTGGTATGCATGAGGTTGGTTTGGCCAAACCCCAGGGATCTCACATGGACACAGAGAATTTTGCTCCAAAGATTTGACTCGCGGGGGATGATGGGGGTGGGAAGAAGAATTAGGGAAGGATACAAAAGCCCTGACTCAGTTTCCCTTGGTCAGCTGTGCTCAGGAAGGGGGTGAGGGAGACGATGTCCTAGAAATGAAGAGGTAGGGATTTTTTACATCTGTTTGTTCTAGAAGTTCACCCAGGACATAACAGGAACACCCAAACACAAACAAGCTTGCACTGTGCAAGAGCAAAGCCTTGCACAGGGAAATCTGCTTGCTGGGCACAGGCCTTCCAGAAGCTGCTTGAGTTTCTCCAGTCCAGCCTCCTGAGCCCTCTTAAGAGGGATCAATCTTCTACATTTAAATGTTTCGCTCTGTTTCAACTCTCCTTGAGATAATAGAGCACTCTGTGGTCCTCAGTTAGTTTCACTGGCCACAGATATGGTCTCAAGCAGTTTGTCCCTAAGAAGCTCTGCAGAGCCGTGGAGATCCATCCCTCTGTAGAACTCCCAGGATGCCTTTCCTTCACCTTAG
The DNA here is from genome assembly GCF_903995435.1 of Acomys russatus. Classification (NCBI taxonomy): domain Eukaryota; kingdom Metazoa; phylum Chordata; class Mammalia; order Rodentia; family Muridae; genus Acomys; species Acomys russatus. Next base: position 19,111,052 of record NC_067164.1, on the reverse strand, counting down.
CCTCTTGTCCAGTACATCAAACATGAGTGGTAGATAGTGTATTTAAAAAAAAAAAAAAAAAAAAAAAAAAAAAAAAACAGGATGGTTGGTGAACAGAACAGCCTAACCACTTGCATTGCTTATTTTTAAAATAGGGAAAGGGCTGATGGGATTGAGGCAAGAGGAGAACCAAGGAAGAAAGGATGTGTTCAGAATAAAGGGTGAAGAAGTCCACCACGAGCCAAAAGGGGAATCCCACTCTTTTTGCATGAACCCAGTTCCCCTTTTACATACTTGGTAGGATGGTATAATTAGCTTAGGAGACTGAGCAACTTCAAGGCACTTGGAAGTCCCCCTCTAGGCCTCATCTCAGAAGGACCCTCCCAATCTGCTCCTGCCCGTGAATGTGCTGAATCAGGAGGTCCTGCGAGCCTTCTGTCTGCCAGCAGGGATGGGACTCTTGGAGGCGGTGGTCATCAGGAAGTTCAACTCACTTTCTGGTAAGAAAAACACAGGGAATGACCCTAAATTTTGGACTATCCCAGTACACTCAGATGACAGCTCGTCAGCTGCTGATTGAACACATTTCTTTCCCAATCAAGGGGACCTATGTCCTCATCAAAAGGAGTGCTAGTCAAACAGCAGAAATCAGACACCACGAGAGCCAGATTAAAAGCCACTGAAAGGTACCTTGTTTAAATTGCTATCTTAAATACTAAAGACATGTATTCACAGTACAAAGCCAAGAGCCTCACCCTATATTGACCCCATATACCTACCCCAAAGACATATGGGAAACATCAACTAAGGCGATGTCCTTGTAATCTATTGAAGGATCAGAATTGGTTTTAAGGACTTGGTAAAGGCTACAAAGGAACTTGGTAGCAGCAAGGGAAGCTGGGGAAGACTCCAACAGTTGGCAGACAGAGCCATCTAAACATGAGGTGACTCATCCAGGCGTAAGTGTATGGCTCTAATACAAAGGGAAAGGGCTATCAATTTGGGTGACAAGCCCAACCCTAAGGGAATCAGGGTTCAAATGGCACCAAAGATTAGACTATGACGAGGATAGCAAAAGGCTCCAACTGTCCACGAGCCCAGATGATATCAGGTTTTTCCTCATACCTTGCTGATGGCCTTTGATTCTTTATATTAAGGCACATTCACGGAGCTCGAGAGATGGCTAAGGAGTTAAAAGCACTTGGCCACTCTTCCAGAGGATCCACGTTCATCTCGTGGCACCCACCTGGCAGGCTCACAACCTTCTATAAATCCAGTTCCAGGGGATCTGATGCCATCTTCCGGCTTCTGCAGGCATCAGGCACATACAAGGTGCACAGACATACATGTAGGCAAAATACCTATGCAAATGAACGTTTTAATTAAATTATATTAAAGAGCATCGCTGTGGGTGGTCTTATCCTGCTTCTTTGGCACAGAATGTTTCATGAATCTTCTTCAAAAGTTACTGTGGGGTCAGGCTTCCCTGGCAGCTTTCTGACCAGCCTGTCCGTTTTCCTCACTATGTTCGTTTTGTTCCAAGGATCCTTGATCTCTGCTCTTCTGGGATCTCATTATCCCCTTGCTGCCAGGGAGTTCAATTGTATTAAAATGTCTCCCGTCTGTTACAGTTCACAGCGGACAGCTTGCTGGCAACGCTGGTGTCCCTTCTCCAGCATACTCATTAGGGAAATGGGAGGAAAAAACAGTAGGCTTTGCTGAGGAATATGACTGACGCTTACAGAGTGGATCACAGAGTCGGGTCTTATAGTAGATCGACTTCAGCCAGATTCCTTTCTCGGTGTCCTTTAAAGTAGTTGGGGTGTTTCTACTTCATTTCATCATCATTTTTGAGTTTCCAAGAGCTATCGCAGCACTTCCACTCTGGGTCCAGTCAAGGCCTGAAAGCCAAGGTCAAGGATGAATGGCCTCGATTCAACCAACTCCCACATAGTCAGGCCCGCGCTTCTGCAACCCTGGCTGACTCTCCTCCACTCCACCCCCAGTATCCTTTCCTGCCCTTTGTTTACATCTTGTGCAGGTTCTGTGACTCTTCGCCCACCTTAACAGGCCCGAGCCTTCCTCAAGATGCTTCTGCTGATGCTTGGCCCTGGGTGTGCATTTGATGGATAAGGTGCTGGGTGGAGGCAGAGCCAGAAGTGACAAGTGTTTTACAAGACATGTGTCTTAGTTGAAGCTTCATCAAATTCTTCAGGGTAAAGAAAAAGTCCATCGTGAATTCAGAGGTTTGAATTAACTTCTACAAACCACCAGGGTTTCAGGGAATAGGGAAGCCAACATTTTTGTCTGTCTCATCGGATGTCCTCATCCAAGTTCTCCAAGACTTCTTCCTTCCTTAGCAGAGGCAGAGCTGCTTGTGCAGGATTCTAGACTTGACTGGGAAGCCACGATGCAAGCCTCTAAGACATTGTTCTTCAGGTACCTCATTCTCCTTAGCCTACCTCCATACAGCTGTGCTGGCCTCAAGATGAAAAGACCTTTCAAAAATGCCACGGAAGAGTCGAGGGGGCTAGCTTAGTCAGTACCGTGATTTCCTTGGAAACATAAAGCCTGGGTCTGATACTTGGAAACTCACATTAAAAAAAAAAAAAAAGGAAATAAAAGCAAGTTTCATGATACATGAACTTTTTTTTTTTTAAGATTTTATTTATTATGTATACAGTGCTCTATCTGCATGTGCACCTACAGGCCAGAAGAGAGCATCAGATCACATTATAGATGGTTGTGAGCCACCATGTGGTTGCTGGGAATTGAACTCAGGACCTTTGGAAGAACAGCCAGTGCTCTTAACCTTTGAGCCATCTTTCCAACCCCGGTACATGAACTTTTAATTCTAGTACAGAAGAGGTGGAGACAAGTGATCTCTGGGGATTGCAGGCAAGTTCCTGCCCAGGAAGAGGCTCTATCTAGGAAAAAGAAAGGGTGCTCAAGGCCTGTGGAACAACACCGAAGGTCTCATACAAATGGACACACACGTGGACCCATATGCGCACAAGCATGCACACACACACACACGAATTGTTAAGGGGGCCATGTGCATCCCGTACTTTCCCTGAAAGTGTTGGTTAGTGTTTCTGAGGCTGTCACCTTATCTTTTCACCAAGTCAGTGGTAAACTGCTGTTTTCCTCTTCCCATTACCTCACAAATCCCCACCATGCCGTGCAGGCTACAGTTTCTTCTTTCACAAGTAGCATGTCCCAGTTAGTTTTATCAATCCTACTATTCCCAAAACCCAAGGGTTATCTTTATTTCGTGTGCTTATTGCAAACCATCCAACTTCACCATCCCATCCTTAGAGCTGCCTCCTTTCCAACAGTCCTAGTTTGAGTCCTCTAGAACAGACTGAAGATGGAGACTCTTAAGTGCTCAGTGAGATAAGTGCTCTTAGAAAGGACACGACAAAGACAAGAAAGAGTGAGTGTGGAAGGTGGGCAAGAGTGTCACCTTGGGGCAGCTTCTTGTCACTTTGGTGCCACAGGAGTTATGGAGCACAAATTGCACCATTGAATTAGTCCCACTGCCCAATAGAAGTGGGCTGGCCTTTTGAGCCTACAGACCATCACTAGTTAAGTTCAGGCTCCATTGTGAAAATGAAGGGACTAGGGAGGTAACATAAAAAAAACCCTGAATTTCTTTTTTTTTTCTCCATTAATTAATTTATTTACTCATTCACTTTACATCCTGATTGAAACTCTCTTCTCCTAGTCCCTCCTCACATACCCCCTCCCCCACTTTCCCCTTTCCTCCTTAGAGAAGGGGACAGTCCCCCATGGGTGCCAACCCACACTGGCACATTAAGTCACTGAAGGACTAGGTGCATCCTCTCCCACTGAGGCCAGACAAGACAGCCCAGTTAGGGGAATGGGATCCAAAGGCAGGCCTCAGTTAGAGAGGGCCCCCGCTCCAGTTGTTGGGGGACCCACATGAAAACCAAGCTGGGCATCTGCTATCTATGTGCAGGAGCCTAGGACCAGCCCATGCATGCTCTTTAATTGACTGCCCCTGGATTTCTACTTGTCCAAATACCTATTGTCTGGAGAAAGGGACAGCTGTGACAGCTGTGAGCTCTCACTGGCCAGCACTCACAGCATCCCAGAGATGGATGCTTTTAAGGTTTGGGTATCTCCTGAAGGCTTACATGCTAAGGGTTTGTTGTTAGCTCATGGCCTTTGGAGGAAGTTCTGGACTCTGGGGCACTGGTCTATTCAATGTGCCCTGATGGAGTCATAATTTGATGATGTAATTAGGAGGTAAGAGATACAGGAGATGGGGCCTGGTTGGAAGAAGTGCTTCCTGACCCTTCGTCTCTTTCTCTCTCTCTGCTTCTGGCTCACTATGATGTGAACTCCCTTGCTCTACCACACGCTTCTAGGCACAGAGTTCTGCCTCACTTTGTGCCTCAAGCAATAAAAGCAGCCAACGGTGGAAGGCTAGAAACAAGGTCGACTGACCAGGTCAAGGGATTCAACCAAGCCCTGTGGCTAACTGGAGAATCACATTTAATGCCATGCCTTTAGAAACCAACACACCAAGGAAAACTCAGTCTAGCTGTGTTTCTAGTTTCATCGCTCACAGCCAGTGAGATGACCGTACTACAGTACCACAGTAGCTAACTCTCGCCTGTAGCGATTTGGGCTGGAATCCAAGCAAGAGATGCACAGCCTCCTACTCCATGCATCTATCAGAACTCCTCTAGATGAAGGTTTCCCTGGCTTGTTTTACCTATGTATAGGGCGGTGTAGAAGTGCTAGTGACTTAATAATGATCCCTCCCGCAGAAAGCCACCCCAGAGACTGATGACTCTGGATGAGAGTCACTAAAGAAATACTCCAGCTTCTCCATCCTGTGTTAAGACAAAACTGAGGTGTAATCTCAATGGATACTCAGAAAGTCCCAGTGGGAATTAAACCCAGGTGCCCATGTGGTACCTTCCATATACATGCTCTGGCCTTCGTCCTATGTAGACAAGGATAAATCCAGCGCGTTGACTAGTGCCCCCAGCCATTAGCACCATCAGGGCCTGTCTTTGAGAACTAAGATCGTATGCTTCCTGGATGGCCCACATCTAATGGTGATGTGAGGTGAAGGTGCAAAGGTGTGGACATCCGGGTCTCATGCAGGGCTATGCTAAAAGACAACACATTCCCCAGAGCTACTTGCCATGTTGTACAAGACTCCGTGAGAGCCTGACGTGACTACCTAATCCTTCCTTTTCCTCATGCTTTTCACCTATATTGATCTCTCAAAAATCTTCCCTGCAAAGCTTGCACAGCTCCCGCTTCTAGACAAAACTATCTATAGTGCTTTTACCCCTCTCCCCGACTCCAAAAGCCTTCACTTGTGCCAACTGGGACCATCAATAACTCAGCTTCTATCTGGCTTAAAGGGGACTCAAACTAGAACAAGCATGAAATAAGAGACCCAGACCTTGCTTCTCATTCCATGCAGAGGTGATTCCATGAAGGAAAAATAAATCTTGGTTTTTCTCTCCCCACCCATCCCCACCCATGAACAGAGAAAGGCTGTACACAGAGATCATGTGTATTTCCCATTTCTGCATGCTGTCAATTTTCCCGAGACAACTGGCGATCTGAAGGGTTCCGTGGTTGCCACTGTCAATGGATTGGAAATGAATCTACACTTGCCTTGAGAAGCCCATTGCCTGTGATTTATACCAGTCTCCAGTGCCAGCTGGAAGAATATGCAAGCTCCTGACATTGTTAGTTAAGAACTCAGAAGAGACAGAAAGCAATCAGATATGGCACCCCCAAACCTTCACTCACCTGGGGAGTATACGCCAGCTGTGTTGTGAGCTCACTGGGATGTATGGGGGCAGGGAGGCCCCTTGCGCAAATATGTCACCTAGAACGCCTACAGGAAACACAGGCGTTGACTGCTGTCTGAAATGTGCCCTAAAGGCTCATGTTTTGATGTCTTTGTCTCCAGTTGATGGTGCTAAATTTTGAGAGTTTCTGGAAACTTTGGGGTGTAGGGCCTGGCTGAAGGAAGCAGGTTGCCTGAAGTGAGCTCTTTGGGGTATGTTTTTGTCTGCTGCTTCCCCTCTACCATAATGTGAACAGCTCCTGTCAGCCACATGCCTGTCACCGTGATGTTCTGCTCAGCTATGGGGCCATGCACTCTGAAACTAAAGCCTCTGAAACTATGAGCCAAAAGAAATGTCTCCATGTCTCTGTTGGGTATTTTGGCCATGGACATGATATATTATAATATAATATAAAATACAATATAATATAATAAATGTAATATAACATAATATAATATCTGACCTTTGCCTGTGCCCTGGCCTTAAGTGGGCATCCAATAACCAGTTTCAGGTCAAGGCTTCTACCAACCTCATCACAGTTTTCTCCAGTTGCACTGTGCCTTTCAGATCTTCGTATCCACTCTTTCCTTGTCTCCACATCATCTTAGCATGATGGTCTGAAGGCTCTCTCTATTGGCCTGCAACTGTTCTTCTCCCCCACACACACTATGAGGGACCACACACTGCACGTGTCTATTTCATCTTGTGTCACTGGCCAACAAGTGGAAGTGTTTGCTGTCTCAGCCTGGAGATGAAACATGGATCATGGCTTCAAGGCAGCAACCACTCCCAACCTTATCAGCTGTTCACTCTTCTCACTATATTGTGTCTTCTATTACATATTTCTGTAACTTTCTGAAAGTCATTCCTACACAAATCTTGCTGGTAAACCCACAAAAGGATGCTTGATAATGTTGATGTAATCAAAAGACTAATGCTAAAGTCTCTACTAATACTACTTCTCTGACTATCCATGCTGCTTCATGAGCTTTGCCACCCATGGAGAGAAGTTGTCTGTATCAGTAACCACTCCCACTGCCTGTAACTAGCCAGCAGAAGGCAGTGACTATTCAAGTCTGTGCTGATGATGGAGCCCTCTTGCCAGTATGTACTTTGTGGCCTTGATGGATGGGCATTTTTTTTTTTTTTTTTACAGACAAATCCTGGTACCAATTTTGTCAGTTCAATACTACAGTAAACAAGCCAGGAGTGGTGGTGCACACCTTTAATCCCAGCACTAGGGAGGCAGAGGCAGGTGGATCTTTGTGAGTTCAAGGCCAGCCTGGTCTACAAAGTGAGTCCAGGACAGCCCAGGCTACACAGAGAAATCCTGTCTTGGGAAAAAACCCCTCCAGTAAACAGATGCTGAAATGTAATTATAAGTAATTAAAAATATAAGAGGTTTGTTAACTGATAAAATATTAAATACAAATGGCCATAGACACAGAATAACATGCCAGTCTCATAAAAGAGTACATTGATAATGTGCAGAGGGCTTTAGTTAGTTAGTATGCCTGCTCCCATCACTGCCACCTTTACCTCACTAGGCTACACTGTCTTCTTGACTATTCTAAGTATGATCCAAGTATGTGTTGCACACTAATATCCTGGGAGTATAAACAAGGAGAAACTCAGACCCCAATTCATAGTGCCCGAGAATAGTGATGTCAGCAAGAAACTCTTTTCTCAGTGACTTTAAATACTACATTTTTGCCTGTTCATGTTTTCATGTTCTTTTTTTTTTTTTTTTTTTGCCTGTTCATGTTCTTGTTTATTGGTCCTCGGAATGAGTCTTCCTACTCCCTAGCATCATGAGGTACAAAACATTTGGCCTCCACATGTACAAAATGTGATGCTTGTCTAACTGGGGAAACCATTAACTCAAGTTCACTGAAAAACCTACATCTGAGTTGAAGATTCTGAAGATCTACTGACGGATTGGAACCTTGGTGACTGTAGGAAAACGGAATGCTACCAATAAAGAGCCAGTGTTATCTTAGACTGTCCTTGGTTCTGGGTCTCATCTGACATCCTTTTGACTCTCAGGTAAAACCTTTGAAATGGGTTAACTGAGAAGCCCATTGGCCTCCACCAATCTCAAAGCTAAGGATGTCAAGAACGTCAGTACACTGCACCTGAAACCTATAGCAGAGGTTTCCTACTTCCTTTAACTTCCCTAATTCCACACTAATGTATTTGGTGCATTGCGTTGATTTATTGAATTCTTTTCATCTATGACTATAAAAGTTTCACATCAGCATGTCATTCAGCATAACCTGAATGCCAGACCATAATCCCAGACCATAGCCACCCAATTCAGTTCAGATTAAACTATCTCCTATCTGACCTTCTCAAAAAATAACAATAATTAGATGTTTGTTAAGGTACGTAATTATGAAAAAAAAAGAGTCAGGATTTGGAAAGATGTTGGACCGCTTTACATATTAAATAATATCTTGTTCCACCCAAGAGACCTCTGGAACAAGTATTACACAGTAAAGTTCCTGGATGTCTAGAAATGGCCAGGCAGGCCCTAGCAACCCAACTATATTAACTCGATGGCTCGACACCACCACAGAGTGATGATGCTCTATCACAGAGATAGGCTACCACAGAGTGATAATGCCCTAAGGACATCCTCCACAGCTTCTAAGCCAGAGCTTACGTCTGCTGAGCTCTCCATTGGCTTAGATCTAAAAGTTCCCTTTTTAAAATGAGAAAAGAGGGCTGGAGAGATGGCTCAGTGGTTAAGAGCACTGGCTGCTCTTCCAGAGGTCCTGAGTTCAGTTCCCAGCAACCACATGGTGGCTCACAACCATCTACAATGAGATCTGGTGCCCTCTTCTGGCCTGCAGGTGTACATGCAAGCAGATCACTATACATGTAATAAATAAAGTGAGAAAAGAACAGTTACAGGAGGGACAAAGAAGCAACAACAAGCTGTACAGGCTCAAAAACAACCCCCCCAAAAAACAACAAAACCCTTAGGAAAAAAATACAGGGCTCAGCGGTTAAAGTGCTTCCCGGAAGCCGTGTAAATATTGGGTTGAAAGTGAGACAGAGGATCCAGGGGATCCAGGGAGCAAGCTAGTTAGCCAGACTAGCTTGTGTTGCCAAGCTCCAGGTTCAGGTGAGAGACCAAGAAAGGAACTGTTGAGGAGACCTCTCCAACATCAACCGCAGGCCTCCACATACACAGCCATATGTGAACATGCACCCGACAGATAGACAGACAGACAGACACACACACACACACACACACACACACATGTATATGAGGAAAATATGGAAAATCACCACCATAAACTGATGGTTCCTGACAGTGCTTAAACGTGGTACAAAGCAGACTGTTCTGCTTTCTGTTCTGTCGCTAAGGGAACAGAAGTGCCCAAGGCCAGCTGTGCTGTGGCATACTTTTCCCTTGCTTACTTTTTTGAAGTTTTCCTACATGATCTGACCCTTTTTTTGTTGTTGTGTTTTGTTTTTGTTTTTGTTTTTCGAGACAAGATCTCTCTGTGTAGCCTTTGTTGTCCTCGACTCACTTTGTAGACCAGGCTAGCCTCAAACTCAAAGCGATCTGCCTGCCTCTGCCTCCCGAGTGCTGGGATTGTGACCTGAACTCTTAGACCTGAGGTCTGTTCTTAGTTTGTATCCCTATCACTGTTAAACAGTGACACGATGTCACAGGGTGAGTGGCTTTTAGCCAGCATGAAATTGTCACCATCCTGAAGAGCAAGATGCTGGTGAGCATTCCTGCTAAGTCTCCTTCTCTGCTTCATAGATGGCTGTCTGTTGGCTCTGTCGTCACATTCACTCCCTCTGGCTTCTTTCCTAAGGACTCAACTCTCATAACTTAATCACCTCCAGTTCCATACACGCCCCCATCCCGACCCTCCATCCACCCTCATCTTGGGGATGTAGGGTACCATATTAACTTGGGGACTCGGGGGAACAGACATTCAGACTGTTAGGATTCCCTAAAGGCAGATTGTTGACATGAGGGTTTGGAACTACCTCAGAAATAGGCTGAATGCAGGAGTGAAAAGGAGAAAGCTGAGGTGAGGAGATGCGAAAGCACCAACGTGAGATGCCATCCAGAAAGATCTGCAAGTTTCTCGGAGTCACCAGAAACAGGGTCCTCTCAGTGTTTCCAGGATACACAAAAAAGAACCTGGAATAGAAAGGAAAAAGCCAAGCTCAGCAGCAGAGGACCAGTGTAGGGCTGAGCTCAGGAAGCACAGTGTCAGTATCAAATGAGCTATCACTGTCACGAAGGGTGTGGCCGAAGTCACAGATGGCTGAGGAAATGTAACATGGTCATCTACAGATAGTGGTGACCTATTTGGCCCAAACTCTGCTCAAAATAAGTCACTTGTTTAGTTAAAGCCATTCTGTTTAAACAAAACGACCACACCGTGTCAGGAGCTTTCAATTACTGCACCAAATATCTGAGATTACCACATCCTAGGAAGGAAAGGTGTTGGACCTGGTAGTGCCCTGTCATGCGTCCAGCTATTCAGGAATCTGAGAGAGAAGAGTTACAAGCTCAATGCCAGCCTGGGCAAACTTAGTGAGACTTTGTCCCAAAGTAGCAAGTAAAGGAGAAGAATCACTGACGATGCAACTTAATGGTGGAGTACATGGCACAAGGTGACACGTTTGATTCTGAAAGAGAAAGAGACAGTCACATGCATGAGTGTGCATGTACATGTGAGCACGCATGTGCGTGTGCATGCAAACACACACACATGAAAAAGAGAGAGAAAGAGAAGGAAGAGAAGAAGAGGAGGAGAGGAGAGGAGAGGGAGGGGAGGGGAGGGGAGGGGAGGGGAGCAGGGAAGAGATTGGTACGGTGGTCCTGTCTGTCCGCAGGTAAGCCCATCACCTTTAGGCCTCTGGTGTTGGTGCTGGATAGCAATGGCAGAGAGAGGTAGAAGGAGAAAGAATTCTTACCCCATAGCCAAAAAGTAACACAGGACAGGCTGGGGCCTCATAATCTCCTTTCACAGCACAAGACCTAGGAACCCCGCTCTAGACCTCACCCCTTACAGAGTCCATGGATTTCCAATAGCCCATCTTGGGGCAAGAACTTTAACACATAGGCCTTTGAGAGACATTCAATATCCAAACTATAGCAAGTATGCATAAAGAAAGATGCATTGAGGAGGCTGGAGAGGTGGCTCAGAGGTTAAGAGTACTGACTTGCTCTTCCAGAGGTCCTGAGTTCAACTCCCAGCAACCACATGGTGGCTCACAACCATCTATAATATGATCTGATGCCCTCTTCTGGCCTGCAGAAGTACATGCAGGTAGAAGAGTCTACATAATAATAAGAAAGAAAGAAAGAAAGAAAGAAAGAAAGAAAGAAAGAAAGAAAGAAAAGAAAAAGATAAGAAGAAAAGAAGAAAAGAAAGAAGAAAGAAAAAGAAAAAGAAAGAAAGAAAGAAAGAAAGAAAGAAAGAAAGAAAGAAAGAAAGAAAGAAAGATAGCATTGGCCTAGGTGTGAGCTGCTTCAATAGCTTAAGGAAGTCAGAATCCCACAGTTTGGCTGACTAAAGAACAGACACCTGAGACTGAGGCACCATGAAGTCAAACACTAACGTGGAGTCGCTGAAAATCTTTTGTTGTGTTCTGTTCCCATCATGGGACTTTCCACGGTTACCTCTGGGACATCCCCCAAACCCCTCTAGTTCCTGATACCATGACAACTGAGAAGTTCCTTATGACCTTGGTTCGGGTTTGTCCCAGGCTTTGATTCCCTGCATATTGTAGGCCTCTCCCTGGGCTTTTCACTTAATCCATCCAATTCTGAAGCTCGGACATCATAGGTATCTAAGGAGGCTAACAATAAGCCTTGCTTCTTGACACAAGAAAAAGCAATGCCCACAGTGGATGGTGAACATTTCAGATAGACTTCAAGAGCAGTTTGTGTTTTGCAGTTGGTATGGATGGACTCTGGATGGAGTAGGGTGAGAGGGAGAAGCAGTTTTGTCAATCTCTGTCCCCTAAACAAGAGTCAACATGCAGGTGTTGGCTTATTGAATAAGCCCTAGGGCCCAGAAAGCATCTGTAGGTACAATGTCTGCCTAAACTAAGTGGTGGTGTGGTAGATAAACACAGCCCACTGGGTAGAAATCAGGAGTCCTGAAGACTAGGCTAGTCCAGTGCTGAGATGAGTTACAGTAGGCAAATCGTTTCCTCATATCTTCTTGTCAATGATATACATAATCTTGGGTAGCTATTAAATATGTATGTATATACGTATACATATGTACATACATATATTTTTTTGCCTTAATATGTATAAAACACATTTACAGTGTGCCAATTAGATATTTTGAACACTGAGCAAATCAACAAAGTTCACAGCATTTGCAATCCTAGAACCAACGTTGCCATGGTGATAATCCTCACTTGTGATGCTCATGGCCTCTTGCATCTTATCAGGCATGGGGATACTTACAGAGTTTGCTGACAGGATTGGCCTAGACTTTCTTTCTGTAGCACATAATATACCTTTTATCAAAATAGCCCCTTCCCTGCTTCCGTCTAGTAGACCCTAAATTAGCTCACTTAAGGCAGGTAGTATGCTTTAGGCAAGACAAACATCCCCAAAGAGGAAGAAGACACACGGGGTTAAGTCTTAGCTTTCCTCCACTGCTGAGCACAGCCCCTCTCACTATAGGGTTAAGAGGTCAGATGCCTCAACCAGAAAACAAAGATCCAAGGGAGCCAGCTCTGTCTGAGCCTTGCTCACAGGCTGCCAAATAAATTCACTGCCTCAGCATATTCTGGAACACTCTCTTTGTTTAGAGGAAGAGGAGGCCAACATAGCCATAGGCACTACTAAATTAAAATGAGGTCCCGCAACGCCCCACTGACAGAGGCGATTTTCCTGTGAGACCCTCACTGCTTGCATCTTTTGGCTTGGCTTCGCTCTGCTTTAGTCTCTCTGCATCTCCTCACTAAATACCCTCACCCCCAGGATGTGGAGAACTCTGCTGTGTCTTTGACTCCTTGAGTCCATCTCTGTTCTGTTGCCTTTCTGGAAAACCCTCTCAGAAGCTTTGCAGTCAAGGCTCTCTCCACCCAGCATGCCTCAAAAACCCAGAGCTCTGCTACATGATAAAACACTGCCATCTCATGTCCAAAGAGCTGAACTGCACCAACAGACATGACAGGCTTGATGGTATGTGTCCCCCACCTACACTACCAGCCAGCGCTGAAGCAATGACTGTGAACTCTCTTATCTTTCAAGGCACAGACCTTAGAGAATTCGCTGACAGTATTGCCCTGTAGACCAATCTAATGCCCACACTCCCTCAAAGGCCAACACATCAATTCCATAGAGGCGCACTAGCTCTGAATCCTGGATTGTAGTATTTTAACTTTCACCATCAAATGAATCATGTGTGTGGGTGTGTGTGTGTGTGTGAGTGTGTGTGTGTGTGTGTGTGTGTGTGTGTGTGTGTGTGTGTTATAATTTCATTATGGACATTCATATTCAGAGGCTTTCTAAATTGTATTCTTTCTCCACAATAAGGTCAACTGGGTTTCTTCTGTACAATAGTTTTTAAGAGTTATCTTTGTGAGAACATGGTCCACAGTGTTTTTCATTGCTAAGGCGTTGAACCCAGAGTTTCATACCTAGCAGACAAACACGCTATCCACAACTTAACACCTCCGGTTCTTAAGTTTTAAGATTCTGATGAGTGACACCATATTAACATAAAAGTCTCCTACTGAGTTATTAATCCACTTGATAGATGGGAGTCTAATAAGCATAACATCTACTTCCCAAACGACATAGTCAACATCTGTCAAAGACAGAAAGCAGAGACCCAACTTCTCACCACAGGCTAAGCCAGTGCACCCATAGAGATCATCTTCTTCAACCCGCATTCATGGCCCAAAGGCACAGGAGCTCCTCAAGAAAGGGCCTGTCTCACCTACAGCACTATCTGGGCTCTACGAACTCACCAACTATATTTAGGAATTCTCTCAGGATCACTAAAGAAAAAAATCTCTATTGCTCTGGCACAAATCCTTGGCTACCACAGGACAGACACGGTCTCTGGAACCAAATTGCAGCCTCTAGAAGTTCACTAGAAGTGCCCAGGAAGGTTTCTAGGTCTGGGAAGAACAAACTGTCACAGAATAAAAGGTCACACTCCACACACATAACCAAATATTGTGTGAAACCAAAACTATACTGGGAAACACAGATTTGGGGGAGAAAATGTTAAGAGACATAAGAGCGGGACCCTAATCAGATAGAGTTGATGGTCCCATTAAAAAATAAATTAAAAGGGACTGACAGACCCCACTCTGCTTATGCGGAGAGGAAAGCACATGAGAATTCACCAAAACCCTGTACTTCAGATTTCCAGTCTCCTAAGCCTTGAGAAGATCAACTATGCTGTCCAAAGCATTCCACCTTCTGTATCTTGCAAGTAAGCAGAAACAATGTACATCACACAGAGGAGGGGGAGAGAGGGAGAAAGAAGAGGTGGGAAGGGAGAGAGAGGAGGGAGAGAGAGAGAGAGAGAGAGAGAGAGAGAGAGAGAGAGAGAGAGAGAGAGAGGAGAGAGAGAGAGAGAGAGAGAGAGAGAGAGAGAGAGAGAGAGAGAGAGAGAGAGAGAGAGAGAGGAGAGAAGAGAGAGAGAGAGAGAGAGAGAGAGAGAATAGATTTGGCTTTAGCTTGAATCGGGCATTTGACTTTACCCATTTGGACCACTTACTCCAAGCAAAAGAGACGAAGATTCTCCATGCAGTTGGGCTCTTTAATTCTCACAACATTGGTATTTGCACACTCCCTCCTTTCTTTTAAAGCACTGGGTGTATTTTGAGGAGACAGAAGTTTTCCTGTACAGTCTTCTATGGCATGAAATTGGAATCATCTGCCATCCCTTTCCAAAAAAAGTAATTGAGAAAAGTGTCACTATGAAGAGTTGACGGAAGGTCACACGGTGCATCCAATTCTTCCTATGCCACATTTCATCCTCAAACTGGGGAGGACCTTCACAAACTGGCTAACATTCTCTCGGCCTCACACACAACCACATTTGCTGGGCCACTTGGCAGTTACAGCTTCAGCTTTCATCAAAGAATGCTATGAGGAAAACAGACTAATGACGTCCACTCTTCTTCTTGCTCTAAGAACATGGAAGGCATTGGCCACCGCATCCCTTAGCATCTGTTCTAGAAAGCCTCTCAGAAAGGGTTTCTGATGGTTCCTGATAGGAAAGAATCGTCATAACTTTTCCTCGGTTGATAAGAGCACAGTAATGGTGTCTTCTGGAACTTTGCCTAGGAGAAACTCAGAGCCTTTCTTAAAAGGGGAAGACTTGAGCTGTAAGACGGCGTAAACAATCTGTCCAGTACCACAGAGTTGGGTCTGTCTGTGGGAGGAGGTCTGAAGCTCCCACTCTGCCTGTCCAGCATGGGATCTCAGTCAACACATGCTCTAAATTAAATGTCAGAGGGGAGATGTTTAGACTGTTTTATTTAACACGCACGGGTGTTCTGTCTACACGCACGTCTGTGTACCATGTGCATACCTGGTACACATGGGGGCTAGAAGGGGCCATTGGATCCTATGAAACTAGAAATATAGGTAGTTGTGGGTGTTGGGAATCAAATCCAGGTCCTCTTGCAGAATAGCCAGTGCTCTTAACAGCAGAGTCATGTCTCCAGCGCTTGCAGGACATGTTCGGGTAACCTTTCTCTGATCATCTAAAAAGGTGTCGAACTCAGAGTTGACTGACAACCTTAGCTTATAGCTATCAAGTTAGTTTTCTCTTACAGTTTTTTGTTCGTTTGTTTGTTTGTTTTGTTTTGTTTGTCAAACAACAGGGAAAAGGTCACTGACTCCCAGCCACAAGCCAAGCCTTCACATTACACTCACTGTGAATTGATCCCTCCACATTTTTGTACCTCACCGACCACAGGTAGCTCTTGCTGGCTCCTCGTCCCTTGGTCCTCTGCTGCTCCTACCCCTCTGTGTTGACCTCCATTGGCACCCCCTTCTTGGAATCCAGAAGGCAAAACTGAAACTGCCATGTCCCAAATGTTGGGCTTGCTCTGCAGCAAGGTCTGAGTAGCTCCTGTACCACCCTGCGTTTCCTCCACCATCTGTGACTGCAGCCAGAGCCACAGTGGACATTTACACATGCATAGTTTGTTTAGTGCTGGCATGATTTTTTTATTGGAGCCCAAGCTCTTTGTTGACAATTATTATAGGTAATATGTGTCTAGAAATTTTTCTTGTTCTAGATTTCCTGTCTTTGGTATATAACGTTCCATGATATGCCCTAGAGATCCTGTGAATTTCAGTGGTATCTTTGTAATATTTTCTTAGTGGTTCTAACATTATTAATTTGTGTTTTCTCTTTCTTTTGGTTAGTTTAGCTAAGGGTTTGCAATCCTGCTTTTTTGTTTTTAAACCAACTTAATTCTTTTGTTGGTTTTGGTTTTGGGGTTTTTTTTGTTTTGTTTTGTTTTGTTTTGTTTTTGAGACAGGGTTTCTCTGTGTAGCCATGACTGTCCTGGGCTTACTTTGTAAACCAGGCTGGCCTCGAACTCACAGAGATCTGCCTGTCTCTGCCTCCCAAATGCTGGGATTAAAGGCATGAGCCACCATGCCTGGCTAATTTGCTGATCTGTAGCATCATTTTTGTATTTAAGTTTTTAAAACTTTTTGAGACTATCATACATGAATACTGTATTTACGTCGTGTCCACCGCTCTAGCTACTCCCTCTCCAGCCCATGGCTATGTCTTTAAATTTTGTTTTGCACACAGACAAACAGATAATCTCCTGAATCCAATTAGTGTTGCTTGCATGTATATGTGTTTATTGATGGGCCCTGGGATTGGATAACCTAGAAGCGGGCTTATCCCTGGAGGAGACTAAGTCTTCCTTTCTCTGAATTATTGATTGCTTATAGCTCTTCACCTAGGCGTGGAGCCTTGTGAGGTTTCCCCCCATCCATGTTAGCATGTCAACTGGTGTCAATGAGCAGGTCTTTTTTGTTTTGGTTTGGTTTGGTTTTGGTTTTGGTTTTTTTGAGACAGGGTTTCTCTGTGGATCCCTAGCTGTCCTGGACTCACTTTGTAGACGAGGCTGGCCTCGAACTCACAGTGTTCCGCCTGCCTCTGCCTCCCGAGAATGAGCAGGTCTTATTTAAGCAATCACACTGTTGAGGCTTCGTGGGCACAGCCTCCCTGTCACATGTAGATTATACTTATCTCACAGCAGAATCCTGGTCCCATGGCTCTTAACCTCTTTCTGCCTCCTCTTCTTCCATGTTGCCTTAGGTGTGGGAGTTGTATTGTAGATGGGGTTGGGCACCCCATGGTCAGTGGTTCTCTGTATCCTGGCCAGTTGTGGAGTCATGTAATGTTGTCTGCTGCGAAAAAAAACCTCCTTTGATGACTGATGAGACCTGGTGCAAGAGCTGTGTGACCAGAGCTACGTCTCTCAATTCTTCTTTTGATTTTTATTTCTGCTGTGATTTTTGTTTTCTCCTTCTGTGAATCCTGAATTTTTATAAATTCTAATTATTATTTTTAAAAAAAAAAAAACCCTGTGGGCTGGAGAGATGGCTCAGAGGTTAAGAGTACTGACTTGCTCTTCCAGAGGTCCTGAGTTCAATTCCCAGCAACTACATGGTGGCTCACAACCATCTATAATGAGATGTGATGCCTTCTTTTGGCCTGCCAGTGTACATGCAGGCAGAGCACTGTATACATAATAATAAATAAATCTTTTTTTTTAAACTATATATGTATCATTAAGTTGAGAGTTATTTCCTTTAAAAATTAATGTAGGTCCCCTCTTAGTCTTCTAGTGCTATAAGAACCATAAGCAAGAGCAATGTGGGGAGAAATGGGTTTATTTCACTTTTCAGCTTTTAAGTCCCTCATCCAGGGAAGGGAGAGCAGGAATTCCGTGTGGGAAGCTAGAGATAGGAGCTGACTCAGAGAGTGTGGAGGGGTGCTTCTTTGTAATAGTAACTTTTATTCGCCTGATTTAATAGTCATCTCAGAGGTTTACTGCCTCCATCTGCTAACCTTGGCCTAGTCCTGGAAGCTTCTAGCCTCTGTACAATCTAATCTAAGCCTGGAATGTTTTCAGTCTTGAGACTTACTGCAGAATAAGCTCGCCCTTTCTTGTTCTTTTTGAGCTCTGACTGGCTGGTTCAACTCAGCTAACAGGCTCAAACTCCTCTCCCAGCTGACTTACTCAACCTGGCTTTTCTCTCAGCCTCTGAATGTCTCTGCTTGGCCTCAAAATAACTCCAGAAATACATTCTGACCTTCTGGCTCTTTCTCATTTTTGGCTCTTTCTCTCTTCAATCTCTCTCTCTCTCTCTGTAAAACTGCTTCCTCCCTTCCTCGTTCTCTGTACTGCTCCCTTAAAAGGCATTTTTTTTTCCTTCTCTCTTCTCATGAAAATTGGTCATATCCTATTCTGTCAAATCTTTCTCTGATTTGTCATGTTTTTTTGCAACTCAATTAGGCATCACTTTCAAACATGGGTATTTTCTTCTACAAGCTAACTTTACCTTCATTGTTTGGGACTAAAGGCAAGTATCACCACGCCTGGCCCTAAGCTTTTCTTTACCTGAAACTTGCTCTCTAAGTCAGGCTGCCCTTGAACTCAGACATCCACCTGCCTCTGTCTCCTGGGATTAAAGGTGTGTACCACCACCACCCAGCATGTCTACATATTCCAGCCCGATCCTACAGACCTAGAGAGTCTTTGGATGTTATCTCTTGACAGAGCAAACATGTTCTGCATAAAAATTCCTCCACACTTCTTACTGAGTTGCTCTCCTTGGCTTACTAAGCCTGCTTTCTTATCTACCCCAGGCCTACCTGCCCAGGGAAGGCACAGCCCACAGGGTGCCAGGCCTCCCATATCAATGGTTAATCATGAAAATGCACCACAGGAGGCCCAAAGGTTGATGTGATGGAGGCATTTTCAAGTTCTCTTTTCCAAAATGACTCCAGCTCATGCCAAAGTGACATAAAACTAGTCCACAGAGCTCCTACAGATGTAAGCTTCCTTCTGAAAACTGCTGTCACTGACTCCTACAGGATATAAATAGAATTTTCATTTTCATTTGATTCTAGAATATTCTCATTTTCCCATGATTTGGCCAATGATCCATTGTTAAGACAAAGTATATCATCCAATCTCCATGTGTTTGTATAATCTCTGTTGTTGATTTTTAGTTTTGTGTCCTGTTACAATCTGATAATACAAAAGGGGAAATAACTTCATGCATATTAAAACTTATTCCGAAAATGTTGTCTGTGTTGCATAAAGTTCCATGTGCTGATGACAGAAATGTGTATTCTGTAGCCCATGAATAGGATAGTCTGATGATATTAATTATTTCTCTCTGTGTGTGTGTGTGTGTGTGTGGAGAGAGAGAGAGAGAGAGAGAGAGAGAGAGAGAGAGAGAGAGAGAGAGAGAGAGAGAGAGAGAAATGTAATTCTTACAATTGCTTGGCTTTGTTTATTTGTTTATTTGACTCTGGATGATCTACCAGCAAAAGAGAAATATTGAAGTTACCCACAATTACATTGGGCTTATCCCTCTCTTTGTCTCATAAAATTGAGTGTTGTAAATACTTTGGTGTTCATATTCCCAATCGTATGTTTTCATCAATATGTGGTGTCCAATTTTTTTCTTCAACTGTTTTCTTGGGTAAAGATAGAGCTATGTTGTATTTCATTCTCATGAAACTCCATTATTTTTATCCCTTCACTTTCTGTGTCTATATAAGTCATAAGAACCTCATTCTGCTGATAATTTGTTGAGTCTTGCTTTTTCAATCCAATCTGCCAATCCTTGTCTCTTAACTGGAGAGATTTGATCACCTGTATTACCCAAGGTTATTGTTAAAAGGTATATACTAGTTCCTTGCATTGTAATTTTTTTCTTTTGTAGTCTTGAAATACATGTTTCTGTCTTTCTCTCTATTCAGCCCAAGAATCTGATGGTTTATGGTGTAATTCTTTCCTGGTCTCATTTGCTTATCTATTCTTCTAAATATTACTTCCTGTGCTCCCATGAGTGTTAGTCTTGAATCATCTAGTGTGTGTAAAATTCCTTTCAATATCTTCTGTGGTGCTGTAATGCTGTAATGCCATGAATTCCTTTAGCTTGTCTGGTTCAGAGGTCTTTATTTTCCCTCCTCATCTGAAGGATAGCTTAGTTGGGCATAATAGTCTAGGTTGGCAGTTATTTTCATTTTTCTGAGACAGGGTTTCTCTGTGTTGGCTTCGCTGTTCTGAACTTGCTTTGTAGACCAGCCTGGCCTCAAACTCACAGAGACCCAACTGCCTCTGCCTCCTGAATGCTGGGATTAAAGGTGTGCAGTTATTTTCTTTGAGGACTTTAAATACAGCATTCCCTGGCCTCCTGCACTTTGGAGTTTCTCCAGAGAAATCTGCTGTTATGCTGATAAATTTGCTTATATACATGTTTGGCACTTCTTGCTTGCAGCTTTCAATGGTCTTCCTCTGTTTTGTACTATAGTGTTTATCTTTAATACGGCATAGAGAGGTTCATCTCTAGTTGTTCCTGCTTAGGGTTCTAAATGCCTCACATCTATAACTTTCCTAGGATTTGGAGCATGTTCTATTTCAGTGACTAAACTATACATACTCAACTTCCCCATCACAGTTCTTATAGTCTGTTCATAATTTCTTTCTGAGTATGTTAGTCCATCAACCTTGTCTTCAAGCCCTTCTCCCTCCACTGTGTACTAGAGGCCCAGTGGGTTAAACCCCTACAAACAGATGGGGACAGTGTGTTGATGAGGTGGACAGGTGGAGCTGAGATCTGATGATGGCCACAGTGTGTTGATGAGCTGCAGAGGTGGAGCTATGATCTGATTTACTCTAGAAGCAGCTGCCTTATATGCCTGGAGACATTAGTAACCTTAAAGAGCCTTGTGGCTTGGTGATGTGTGGACATCACCTTCTTCCAGAGTCCCTTCAGTGGGCACACCCAGGGACATGGCAAATGACTAAACCGTGCTTATCTGGCCATGCTTCAGGGCATGAAGGAATCAGAACTATGCCAGAGGTGGAGACACCATGAAAACCAGCAATGCACCGGCCAACTCCCAATGGTCTTGGGCTCAGCTCCTCACAGGCAGTGACATTCAGGACTGTCACTACTATATCCCCACACACTGAACCTTGATTTGTAACAGACTCTGACTTTCTATGTTGCTGCTGCTTCCATGGCCACCTCCCAGACATTCACTGTGGCAAAGTATCCCTGAGGACACTAGAGTCTAATCATTCTGTGTCTTTTTCATCTTTGACATAGTTTAGTTCTTTTTTATATATTTTATTAATTTATTCATATTACATCTCAATTGCTATCCCACCCCTTGTATCCTCCCATTCCTCCCTCCCTCCCATTTTCCCCTTACTCCCTTCCCCTATGACTGTTCCTGAGGGGGATTACCTCCCCCTGTATATGTTCATAGGGTATCAAGTCTCTTCTTGGTAGCCTGCTATCCTTCCTCTGAGTGCCACCAGGCCTCCCCATCCAGGGGATGTGGTCAAATATGGGCCACCAGAGTTCGTGTGAAAGTCTTTAGTTTAGTTTAGTTTAGTTTAGTTTAGTTCTTAACAGGTCACTTCTCAAGATGACATGTGGCTATAATACTCACATGGAATTATCTTGAACTTATCTTATTATACAGGACAGACAGTTGTATAGCAAATCCTTCTATATGACTGAGAGCTCATAATAACAATAGTTTTCTTCCTGCCAGGAAGCTGGGGTTGGGGTTGTAAATGCTAGCATATCTGTCTCTGAGACACTTTTCTGATTCTCCGTGCTTTCTAGATTTTTCTGTCCCCTCTTTATTGATCCCCAGAACTCTTCTTCCTGTCTCTCCTTGAAGGAGGTCTTCTCCTTGGTTGCTTTAACACTTGGAGAATGGTAGAAAAAGATCCTTCTATTTCGCTATCTTACTCTAGAAGTCCAAGATGGTACCTATGCTATCATTGCAGCCAATGGAAGATTGAGTATTAACTCAAGGTCCCACTTCTTCCCCCAATGGCTCCATCCTCACTACCAAACTGCTCTCCCTAGTTTGTGTCACATCCTGGAGATAACGAAGAAGTGTCTTTTCACAGCTACCAGGGCTCATTTGTGGCATCACAGGGTGATTGTAATGTGATTTTTATGGTGTTAGCAGAACTTTGGATTTATCTCCAAACCTGGGTCACTGACAGTGGTGACGGTTATACTAAGAAAGATCTCCTAGAGATGTGTCCAAGATTTAATAAGACAGAATCCCTAGAGTGCAAATAAGTTGAAGTGTAAATGAAAACACTTCTTCCATAAGTGCATCAGGATCAAGCACAATGTGGATTTGAATTGTATCTGTAGCAACTACAACCCAAAGCGTTGATTTTACTAAAATGTTCAGATCGGTTCATTGGCATGGTAAACAACTCTTAACAAGAATGAACAGCACCCATCTTCTTCAGTCTCGACTGCAGTAACCACTTCACTCCCCAAATTACATTCTTTTAAAAAGTCGTGTCTATACAACTTGATTAATGAGCTTGCATTAAAGTCCTATGAATTATGATCAAACTTATGGATTTTTCTGCAGTACAAAGTTTAATATCTTGGAAGGAGACATTTCCTTTGCAGAAGTAACTGATATATTTCTTGACAGCCAGCCAAGAGACAACTGGCCTTGTAAAGTCACATGAAGGCCATTTGCAAACTGGCCAGTTATAGTGATACCATCATTTTGATACCCCGTGCCTTTGACAGCAATAGTGCTGATTTCATGCTTGGCACACATTTCTCAGAAAATCAAAATGCTCTTTAACCAGCCCTCAGGACTTGATGAGCAAATAAACAATAATTACAAAATACAATTGATTTAGAGTTCAGGCAAAGAGGAATGCTTCTCAGCTGAAATTAGTTCATCTGTTATCACTCAAATGTCTCTAATTATTTAATGTAAAACACTAACATGGATGTGATTTATAACAACAGTTTGTTATTGTCTGATTAAATCTAAAACAAGCCATGAATTCTAAAAAGATGCCAGGTGGTGATTAAAAACAAATTCACTGTGGAATTAATTTCACAAACAACTTAATTTGCCCTCAAAATATATGTACATGCAGCCTCAGGTCCCTTCAAAGCCAACTCAGTGGTCGAGCTGTCGTCTGGTCCCTACTATATATGAAACAAATATCCTCTGGCCTGGCCTTGCACTGAACAGGAAACTAACGGCATCCAAGACTCCAACAGTGCCCTTGTCTGAACTGCAGCCATCTTAAGAAGTTTTATTCAACTCCTGACAAGAATTTACTCATATGTTGCATGTGACTTGTAGCCTTACCCTTTTTTTCCTGATAGAATTAAGCATGTAAGAAATACATTAGAGCCAGGTGTGGTGGTGCACGACTTTAATCCCAGCACTCGGGAGGCAGAGGCAGGCAGATCACTGTGAGCTCGACGCCAGCGTGGTTTACAAAGCAAGTCCAGGATAGCCAAGGCTACACAGGGAAACCCTGTCTCTAAAAACCAAAAAGAAGGAGGAGGAGGAGGAGAAGGAGGAGGAGGAAAGAAAGAAAGAAATACATTTTAAAAAGAGAAAGAAAGAAATACATTAGAGGGGCTGGAGAGATGGCTCAGAGATTAAGAGCACTGTCTGCTCTTCCAAAGGTCCTGAGTTCAATTCCTAGCAACCACATGGTGGCTCACAACCATCTATAATCAAATCTGGTGCCCTCTTCTGGCCTGCAGGCACACATGGGGGCCTAGTACTGGGTAAATAATAAATAAATAAAATCTTTTTTATTTAAAAAAAGAAAAAGAAATACATTAGAGGAAAAAAAAAATGTCTTTCTTGACATTTGCTTCTCTTATGGTATGAAAAGTGGCCTGGAAAAAAATTTAAAAGATAATACAGGGATTTGAACTGCTTGTTCTACCCGGTGAGCAAAGAGAACACTATTGAAGCTGGCCTTGGTGGCGCACAGTTTTAATCCACCACTCAGGAGGCAGAAGCAGGTGAATCTCTGAGTTTGAGGCCAGCCTGGTCTACAAAGTGAATCTAGGATAGCCAGGGCTGTTACACAGAGAAACTCTGTCTTGAAAAACGAGAGGGGGGAAGGGGGAAAGGGGGAGGAGAGAGAACTATCCTTGTTAGAGAGAGACATAACAGAATATGTTACAAGCTACTGATTTAGTTAAGGAAAAGGAGGAATACCTCAAGTGTAAAATTTTAGGCTTTGGGGGCTGGAGAGATGGCTCAGAGGTTAAGAGCACTGGCTGCTCTTCCAGAGGTCCCGAGTTCAATTCCCAGCAACCGCATGGTGCCTCACAACCATCTATAATGAGATCTGATGCCCTCTTCTGGCATGCAGGTGTACATGCAGACAGAACACTGTAGTCATAATAAATAAATAAATCTTTTAAAACAAGATATAAAAAAAAAATAGGCTTTTGACAATCTAAAATGGGGGGAAAACAAAGTTGAAGGAACAAATTCGGCAGAGACAACAGAGCTGATCCCTGAGATCTTCTGTTGCTATCCTGCAGTGGGATGACAAGGAGCCATGCTGTTAACAAGTACTTGAGGAACAACTAAGTCATCGGGCTTTCATGACTGCCTACCAGAAATCCTGTACTTCCTGCAGTACAAAGGCAGACATAAGTAAATGTCAGCCTAAACACCTAACCTAAACCACTGGGCTGCAGAGCCATCAGTGTGCTCTGCCAAGGCATTTTGTTTATGTGGAAGTCAAGACACGAGGGGAAAACTAAAAAAAAGTAAAACAAGGGACAGAGACGTGGGTGGGTGGGTGCCCCTGAAGCTATTGATGCCTCTAAACCTTTCAGTTTGCCAAGGTGGCCTAACTTCTCTTGGAAACGCTAGCTTTCCTCTTCTTGTACTGAAATCTCTCTTCTACAACACAGAACTGCCTCTAATCTGGAGGACTCGCCTTCTTTGTCCAGCTTCCAGGCTGACAACAAGCGTTAAAGCACAGCATCACGCAGCTGGGCGTGCACTCGGCCCATTAGGAGGGCGTTAGGAAATTACCCTTGCGTTTAGATTTTTCAGAATGTCTAATTGATATCGCCCCACATCTCCCGTGGTCAGTTCTAGACGACAGAGGACAGCCACCACAGAACTTCAAGGGGACTGTGATGCTCACTTCTCTAATAAAAAGTATCGGGCTGGGCGTGGTGGCGCACACCTTTAATCCCAGCACTTGGGAAGGAGAGGCAGGTGGATCACTGTGAGTTCAAGGCCAGCCTGGTCTACAAAGTGAGTCTAGGATAGCCAAGGCTACACAGACAAACTCTGTCTCCAAAAAAAAAAAAAAGCATCTGTGTCCCCTCGGCTCTCCAGTGGAGCAGTTTGGGCTAGCTGGAATTCTTAAGTAAGGACATCTGTTTGATCTGGTCCCATCAGGCCAGAAAGACATGAATGCAATGGAGAGGAATAACCCGGAAGTTGGAGGCATTTGCTTTGCTGCTCACTTAATGCTCCTGTCTTGCTTGCTTCTGAGTGGACTTTCCCTCTATCAATACAATAGCTAACTGCTGGCCCCACCCAATTGAATGCCTTGTGAGCTGTGACATGCGTAGGTTGCGGCTTACACAAACTCCATGTAGAATCTTTCTTACCCGAGAAATGTCTGTAACTTCTTTGGGGAAGTTTCTTTCCTTCCTAATCCAGACTAGCACACCCCAGGGCTTTGACCTTGGCTCAGCTGGAGCCTGCCTAGCTGGGAATCAGACATGGTTTGGAACCTCACGAAACCTCTGAGCCTCGTCTTGTTTTCTCTGCAGCAACCAAAAAGGGTTGGAAAGATAGAGTATAATTGAGTGTCTAGGTAAAAGAAATATAGCTGGAGATGGCAGCACAGGCCTGTAGGCACTCAGGGAGGCAGAGGCAGATGGCTCTCTGTGAGTCTGAGGCGAGCCTGGTCTACAAAGTGAGTCTAGGACAACCAAGGTTACACAGAGAAACCCTATCTCAAAAAATGGAAAAAAAAAAAGAAAAGAAAGAAATATGATAGTT